>NC_091355.1:21567793-21607731 GCF_038502225.1 Cherax quadricarinatus | reverse complement strand
TGGAGGACAGAAGGGTCAGGGGAGACATGATAACGACATACAAGATACTGCGGGGAATAGACAATGTGGACAGAGATAGGATGTTCCAGAGAGGGGACACAGGGACAAGGGGTCACAACTGGAAGCTGAAGACTCAGACGAGTCACAGGGACGTTAGGAAGTATTTCTTCAGTCATAGAGTTGTCAGCAAGTGGAATAGCCTAGCAAGTGAAGTAGTGGAGGCAGGAACCATACATAGTTTTAAGAAGAGGTATGACAAAGCTCAGGAAGCAGAGAGAGAGAGGATCCAGTAGCGATCAGTGAAGAGGCGGGGCCAGGAGCTGAGTCTCGACCCCTGCAACCACAATTAGGTGAGTACAATTAGGTGAGTACACACATACAGACACACACACACATATATAGACACTCACACACACATATACAGGATTTTACACCTTCCTGTGAAGTGACCCTATAACCCTTCCTTTCCCCCCCCATCTCTCTCCCTCTCCTCTCCTCTCTCTCTCTCTCTCTCTCTCTCTCTCTCTCTCTCTCTCTCTCTCTCTCTCTCTCGCTCTCTCTCTCTCTCTCTCTCTTTCTCTCTCCCTCTTTCTCTCATCCTCTCTCTCATCCTCTCTCTCTTCCTCTCTCTCTTCCTCTCTCTCTTCCTTTCACTCTTTCTCTCTTCCTCTCTCTCTCCCTCTCCCTCTCTCTCTTCCTCTCTTACTCTCTCTCTTCCTCTTCTTTTCTCTCTCTCTCTCTCTTCCCTTGTCACTCCCCGCTCTCTCTTACCTTTTCCCTCTCTCACATTCTACCCCTTTTTCCCTTCTTTTCCCCTCCTTCTAGGGTTCCCTTCTCTCTCTCCCTAACTCTCACTTTCTCCTCCTTTTTCTTTTTCTCTTTCTCTCTTTCATTAAAAAAAAAAAAATGGTTGGGACTCGCAGGAATCAGGGATCAGATGACAATGGTACTGGTAGGGAGGAATGGATGGAGGAACAGTGGAAAAGGATAGAGCAAGAATGAGAGAGAAAATTAGGAGAGCTTTCTGAAAAAATGGAGAAAGAGCTCTCTGTGAAATGGGAAAAGAGGTTGGAGAAGGAGACGAAGAATTGCTAGGCACAAGTCGAAACTGCAGTAGCCAGGGTAAAGGTCCTAGAATTTGAGGTAAACAGGCTGAAGCAAGTCTCAGGGGTAGTGACCAGAGAAGACACACCATATGATGATGAGAAGCTGAACAGGAAGGAAAGAGATATGAATTATGCTAAGGTCATATCAGCCTGCAAAGAAGGGCCAGGGAGTGGAAGAGAAGAGCAGATGGGTGCAGATGGAGAGGGAGATAGGTCGAATGCTGAGGCACAACCATGCTACTAAGAGCCACTGGAAAAATCAAGGGAGAAAATGACCACATACAGACAGGAACCAGAGTCACAGAGGAAGAGGCAATGGGAGGAGGAAAGGGCAAAATCAGTGATTATCCATGGGCTTCGGGAGAGAGAGGAAAGGACACACACTGAAAGACGGCAGGAAGAAAGAAAGGAGATTGAGAAAATCATCACGGAAATAGGGGGAGAAGACATGGATGAGATTGTAAATTTTCAGAGAATAGGGGGGTACTTGAAGGGGAGAAACCGACCGATCAAGCTGATTCTCAGGACAGAAACAGTGCGGAACAGGATCCTCCAAGAGAAACCACGGTTGAAAAGTTCGGAAGAGTACAAGAAGGTGTTCCTAGACAGAGACAGAACACAAACAGAGAGAAAGCAGCTGAGGGAGAGGACAAAAAAGCGAAAGGAGCTAGGAAAGGAGACAAGGATGGAACCAGCAAAGGTCAGTCAGAGCAGAACAGAGCAGCAAGGGCAAGCACACACACAACTATCCTCAGAACCCCACAACATATCACACCATCCCAACACACAATACATTCCATACCCACAGCTTCCACCCAACCCCCAACTATAGAATCCCACAGTAAGCTACCAGGTCTCCCACCCCCACAGGCCCCGCAAACCACAGTGTTGGAAAGGAAACTGAAGGCATGGTACACAAACGCTGGTGGAATTACAAACAAGTGGGAGGAGTGGCACAAAAGAGTCAAAGAGGCATCACCAGACATCATAGTGATCACAGAAACCAAGCTTACAGGTATGATAACAGATGCCATCTTTCCAGCGGGATACCAGATCCTGAGAAAAGACAGAAGGAACAGGGGGGGTGGAGGAGTGGCATTGCTGATCAAACACTGATGGAATTTTGATGAGCTGGAGAGAGGAGACAGCGGAGAAGAAAGTGATTACATAGCGGGAACGCTTCACTCTGGTGGTCCCAAGGTGATAATTGCAGTGATGTATAACCCACCACAGAACAGCAGGAGGCCAAGGCAAGAGTATGACGAGAGCAATAGAGCGATGGTTGACACACTGGCTGCAGTGGCCAGAAGAGCTCATGCATGCAGGGCAAAGCTCCTGATCATTGGCGAAATTAACCACAAGGAGATCGAATGGGAGAACTTGGAGTCACATGGGGGCCAAGATACATGGAGGGCTAAGATGATGGAGGTGGTACTGGAAAACTTCATGTACCAACACGTAAGGGACACTACAAGAGAGAGAGGAGAGGATGAACCAGGAAGACTGGACTTAGTATTCACCTTGAGTAGTGCAGATATTGAGGACATCACATATGAAAGACCCCTTGGGGCCAGCGATCATGTGGTTTTGAGCTTCGAATACACAGTAGAGCTACAAGTGGAGGGGGATGCAGGAAGGCAAGGACAAATGAAACCAAACTACAGGAAAGGGGACTACACAGGAATGAGGAACTTCCTGAATGAGGTTCAGTGGGACAGAACTGGCAGGGAAGCCAGTTAATGAGATGATGGAATATGTAGCAACAATGTGCAAGGAGGCTGAGGAGAGGTTTGTACCCAAGGGTAACAGGAATAATGAAAAAGCCAGGATGAGCCCATGGTTTACCCAAAGATGCAAGGAGGCAAAAACCAAGTGTGCTAGGGAATGGATGAAATATAGAAGGCAAAGGACCCAGGAGAATAAGGAGAGCAGTCGTAGAGCCAGAAACGAATATGCACAGATAAGAAGGGAGGCCCAACGTCAATATGAAAACGACATAGCAGCAAAAGCCAAATCTGACCCGAAGCTGTTATACAGCCACATCAGGAAGAAAACAACCGTTAAGGACCAGGTAATCGGGCTAAGGAAGGAAGGAGGAGAGACAACAAGAAATGAGCGTGAAGTATGTGAGGAACTCAACAAGAGATTCAAAGAAGTGTTCACAGAGGAGACAGAAGGGGCTCCAGAAAGACGGAGAGGTGGGGTACACCACCATGTGCTGGACACAGTACACACAACCCAGGAAGAAGTGAAGAGGCTTCTGAGTGAGCTAGATACCTCAAAGGCAATGGGGCCAGATAACATCTCTCCATGGGTCCTGAGAGAGGGAGCAGAGGCGCTATGTGTACCCCTAACAACAATATTCAATACATCTATCGAAACAGGGAGATTGCCTGAGGCATGAAAGACAGCAAATGTGGTCCCAATCTTTAAAAAAGGAGACAGACATGAAGCACTAAACTACAGACCAGTGTCACTGACATGTATAGCATGCAAAATCATGGAAAAGATTGTCAGGAGAAGAATGGTGGAACATCTTGAAAGGAATGATCTCATCACCAGCAGCCAACATGGTTTCAGAGATGGGAAATCCTGTGTCACAAACCTACTGGAGTTCTATGACATGGTGACAGCAGTAAGACAAGAGAGAGAGGGGTGGGTGGATTGCATTTTCTTGGACTGCAAGAAGGCTTTTGGCACAGTACCACACAAGAGATTAGTGCAAAAACTGGAGGACCAAGGAGGGATAACAGGGAAGGCACTGTAATGGATCAGGGAATACTTGTCAGGAAGACAGCAGCGAGTAATGGTACGTGGCGAGGTGTCAGAGTGGGCACCTGTGACCAGCGGGGTCCCACAGGGGTCAGTCCTAGGACCAGTGCTGTTTCTGGTATTTGTGAACGACATGACGGAAGGAATAAACTCCGAGGTGTCCCTGTTTGCAGATGACGTGAAGTTGATAAGAAGAGTTCATTCGATCGAAGACCAGGCAGAACTACAAAGGGATCTGGACAGGCTGCAGACCTGGTCCAGCAACTGGCTCCTGAAGTTCAATCCCACCAAGTGCAAAGTCATGAGGATTGGGGAAGGGCAAAGAAGACCGCAGACGGAGTACAGTCTAGGGGGCCAGAGACTGCAAACATCACTCAAGGAAAAAGATTTTGGGGTGAGTATAACACCAGGCACATCTCCTGAAGCGCACATCAACCAAATAACTGCTGCAGCATATGGGCACCTGGCAAACCTCAGAACAGCATTCCGACATCTTAATAAGGAATCGTTCAGGACCCTGTACACCGTGTACGTTAGGCCCATATTAGAGTATGCGGCACCAGTTTGGAACCCACACCTAGCCAAGCATGTAAAGAAACTAGAGAAAGTGCAAAGGTTTGCAACAAGACTAGTCCCAGAGTTAAGAGCTATGTCCTATGAGGAGAGGTTAAGGGAAATCAACCTGACAACACTGGAGGACAGGAGAGATAGGGGGGACATGATAACGACTTACAAAATACTGAGAGGAATTGACAAGGTGGACAAAGACAGGATGTTCCAGAGACTGGACACAGCAACACGGGGACACAGTTGGAAGCTGAAGACACAGATGAATCAAAGGGATGTTAGGAAGTATTTCTTCAGCCACAGAGTAGTCAGGAAGTGGAATAGTTTGGGAAGCGATGTAGTGGATGCAGGATCCATACATAGCACAGGGAGATTGACTGGGAAAACCTGGAGCCACATGGGGGTCCCGAAACATGGAGAGCGAAGATGTTGGACGTGGTGCTGGAAAACCTCATGCACCAACATGTTAAGGACACTACCAGAGTGAGAGGGGAGGATGAACCAGCAAGATTGGACCTTGTGTTCACCCTGGGCAGTTCAGACATTGAGGACATCACACATGAGAGTCCCCTAGGAGCTAGTGACCACGTGGTTCTGTGCTTTGAATACATAGTATAGTTGCAAGTGGAGAGAGTAACAGGAGTTGAATGGGAAAAGCCAGACTACAAAAGAGGGGACAACATAGGGTTGAGGAACTTCCTGCAGGAGGTTCTGTGGGACAGAGAACTGGCAGGAAAGCCAGTAAATGAAATGATGAAATATGTAACAACAAAATGCAAGGAGGCAGTGGAAAGGTTTATTCTCAAGGGCAACAGAAACAATGGGAAGACCAGAACGAGCCCCTGGTTTACCCGACGGTGTAAGGAGGCAAAAACAAAGTGCAATAGAGAATAGAAAAAGTACAGAAGGCAGAGAACACATGAAAATAGGGAGATTAGTCGCAGAGCCAGGAACGAGTATGCACAGGTAAGGAGGGAGGCCCAGCGACAGTATGAAAATAACATAGCATCGAAAATCAAGACTGACCCGAAACTTTTGTATAGCCACATAAGGAGGAAGACAACAGTCAAAGACCAGGTGGTCAGACTGAGGACAGAAGGTGAAGAACTCACAAGAAATGATCAGGAGGTATGTGAGGAGCTAAACAGGAGATTTAAGGAAGCTTTTACAGTAGAGACAGGAAGGGCTGTGGGAAGACAGCACAGAAGGGAACATCAAGAGGGAATATACCAACAAGTGTTTGATGACATACGAACAACCGAGGAGGAGGTGCAGAAGCTGCTAAGTGACCTTGATACCTCAAAGGTGATGAGGCCGAACAACATCTCACCATGGGTCCTTAGAGAAGGAGCAGAGATGCTGTGCATGCCCCTAACTACAATCTTCAATACATCCCTTGAAACTGGGCAACTACCTGAGAAATGGAAGACAGCAAATGTAGTCCCTATATTTAAGAAAGGAAACAGAAATGAGGCATTAAACTACAGACCTGTGTCTCTGACATGTATTGTGTGCAAAGTCATGGAGAAGATTATCAGGAGGAGAGTGGTCGAACACCTGGAATGGAACAAGATTATGAATGAAAACCAGCATGGGTTCATGGAAGGCAAATCCTGTGTCACAAACCTTCTGGAGTTTTATGACAAGGTAACAGAGCTAAGACACGAGAGAGAGGGGTGGGTTGATTGCATTTTCCTACTCTGCAGGAAGGCCTTTGACACAATTCCTCACAAGAGATTAGTGCAGAAGCTGGAGGATCATGCGCACTGCAATGGATCAGGGAATACCTGACAGGGAGGCAGCAACTAGTCATGGTACGTGAAGAGGTATCACAGTGGGGCGCCTGTGACGAGCGGAGTCCCACAGGGGTCAGTTCTAGGACCAGTGCTATTTTTGATAAATGCGAACGACATGACGGAAGGAATAGACTCTGAAGTGTCCCTATTTGCAGATGATGTGAAATTGATGAGAAGAATTAAATCGGATGAGGATGAGGCAGGACTGCAAAGAGACCTGGACAGGCTGGACATGTGGTCCAGAAACTGGCTTCTCGAACTGAACCCTGCCAAATGCAAAGTCATGAAGACTGGGGAGGGGCAAAGAAGACCGCAGACAGACTATAGGCTAGGTGGACAAAGACTACAGACCTCACTCAGGGAGAAAGACCTTGGGTTGACCATAACACCGAGCACGTCACAGGAGGCACACATCAACCAAATAACTGCTGTAGCATACGGGTGCCTGACAAACCTGAGAATAGCGTTCCGATACCTTAATAAGGAATCGTTCAAGACACTGTACACTGTGTATGTTACCTGTACACCTGTATTAATACCACATTTTACTATCCTAGATTACTCTTAATTACCTTGTACTGCCATATAACCTCAAGTATAACTACCAGTGCAATATTGAATGAAATAAACATTACTTTTTCACTTTTTTGTAATCATTATTACTTACTAAAATTTTATTAAACACCATATTTACTACCAGTCAATTTTACTTTTGTACATTAAACATTATTTTATACTTCCCATAACATTTTGTTGCCAAATTTTCAAGTTTTTATATTCAACCCCAACCTTTGTATTATCCTTTGTACCTGTGTACCTGGGTACCTGTCTACCATCTTACTATCATATTATAACCAAGACATTACCATTGTGATTTTTTACTATTATTCTTTTGGTACTTTAATTGTGAATTTTATTTTGTCAATTTAAATCTATAGTTATAACCTTGATCTTGTCAACAACCTATACCAGACTCTAGTGCAATTGCAAGTACCATTTCAAATTGTATTTTTATATTATAAGTTTATATTATAATTCCTACCATCTGTCCATTTAACTTTGCTTACCATTACTTAATTTTAGTCCCTTATATATTGTCTCCTTTATTTTAGCTTTATATAACTATCCTAGTTTATATATCCACAACTGTTAAAATAATCAAGGTGCTATTCTCAGGTGCTAAAGTAGAATAAGCTCACAATTTTGCCATTATATTCCAAAGCTCATTTATTCACAACCTATATTAGTCCCTTTTTATTATAATTTTAAACTATAATTATAACTTTAAAAAATTACCTTTATAGTACTACCTACTATCATATTCCCAAGCACTATTATATGATCATCACTTTATTTGTATTAGTCCCTTAGCTCATTATTTTATATTTGTTAAATAATTCAGGTGCTCTTTTTTAGCTTAAGACTATTTACTTTGTTTTATACTTAATTCTAACTATAGATTCACTACAAATCTTATGATTACAAGCATTGATCCTGATACCAACTTCTTATTTAATGACTTAAATGATTCAAACAGTTACTGTAATTACTACACTGCAGAACAATCAAAGGCACTTCTCAGTGCCAACAACAACATAACCATTCATCACAACAACATAACTATCTTTAACTACAATATCAGATCTTTAAGCAAGCATTACGATGACCTCATAGCATTACTAAATTCCTTACATGCCAATATGTCCATCATTACACTAATTGAAACCTGGCTAAAGCCTGATACTACAGATGTCTATGCCATTCCTGGTTACACAGCCATACACAACTATAGGCCAGACCAACAAGGGGGTGGCACAGCCATATACTACTCAGACCAACTAGAATGTATCACTAATACTTGCACAAGGGATGAACATGGGGAATATATAATAGCTAAATTCAAATCCAAATACCTACAAAAACCTCTCACATTGATAAACATCTACAGAGTTCCACAGTCAAACATTAGCCAATTTAGTCAAAATCTAGGAAGTATGATAACTGATGCACGCATGAACAAAGATCACTTACTACTCTCAGGTGACTTCAATATAAATCTCCTGCAAGACCAGGACCCACACGTTACTGAATTCACAAACACAATGAGTAACTGTATGTTACTACCAACAGTAACAAAACCTACAAGAGTTACAGAGACTAGTGTTTCCCTACTTGACCACATCTGGACCAACACCATATCCCCTTTAAAATCAGGCATAATTACAGATAATACCACAGACCACTACCCTACTTTCCTCATAACAACTCTTGGTAAACTACCCCAAGACACTACTAAAGTCACCTTCAGACTTCACAATGAGGCAGCCATTAATAACTTCACAACAGCATTAGCAAACATTGATTGGCACACTGAGCTAGAAATCTATACAGATATTGACGAATGTATTAATAATTTTCTAAAAAAGACCCAATACCTCTATAACAAGCACTGCCCTAAAAAAACTAAACAGATGACAGCAAAGAGACTGAACAGTCCCTGGCTAACACCCAGCATTCTCAAATCCATAAATACAAAACACCAATATGAAAAACAGTACAGAATGGGTCACATAACCAGAGACCAAACAAAACGTTACTCGTCAATCCTAACCAGCCTGATAAGAAGGGCAAAAAAATTGTATTATGAGAACAGATTATCCAACTTACGAGGTGATATAAAAAAGACCTGGAAAACCCTATCTGAAATTCTGGGAACAAAAAAGATATCACGAAATAGCGAAATAAAATTAGCAAAACCAGATGAACCCCAACTCCCACCAACAGAAACAGCAAACAGACTCAATGATTTCTTCTCCACTATAGGACAACACCTTGCCAATAAAATCCCAAGCTCAGATACCCCACCAAATGACTACCTCACCGGCAACTACCCGAAGACACTGTTCCTAGCTCCGACTAACCCATACGAAGTCTCCCTTATTATCAATGCACTAAAAAACAAGGCAGGAGATTTAAGTACCTTACCACCCTTTATATACAAAAAAGTGTCACAAGTGCTATCTCCAATCATTGCAACACTCTTTAACAAATCCATTGAATCCTCCACCTTCCCTACAGTACTCAAAATAGCAAGGGTCACCCCGATCCACAAAGGAGGAGACCAAACAGAGTTGAATAATTATAGGCCAATATCCAACTTACACCCTCTCTCAAAAATCTTCGAAAAATTAATTCATAAACGAATCTACTCCTACCTTATCTCCCAAAACATACTCAACCCCTGCCAATTTGGATTCAGGCCTAATAAAAATACTAATGATGCTATTATACACATGCTAGAACATATATACACTGCAATAGAGAAAAAAGAAGTCCCACTGGGGATCTTCATTGACTTACGTAAAGCTTTTGATACAGTTGACCATGACTTGCTCCACGTAAAATTGTCACACTATGGTATAAGAGGGCACTCCCTCAATTACCTCAAGTCATACCTCAGCAACAGAAGCCAATATGTGTACGCAAATGGGGAAACTCTTCTGCGCAACCAATTACAGTTGGTGTCCCACAGGGAAGTGTCCTTGGCCCTCTTCTCTTTCTCCTATACATAAATGACCTTCCAAATGCTTCGCAATTACTCAAACCCACACTATTTGCAGATGACACTACATACGTCTTCTCTCACCCGAGCCCAGTCACACTAGCCAATACTGTAAATACCGAATTACAGAAAATATCTACCTGGATGAGGACTAACAAACTTACACTAAACATTGACAAAACCTACTTCATTCAGTTTGGTAACAGAGCTACAGATGTCCCTCTTAACATAATGATAAACGGATCACCTATCACAAAGCTAACAGAGGAAAAATTCTTAGGAATCCACCTTGATAATAGACTCAAATTTCATACACATATACAACAAATTTCTAAGAAAATTTCCAAGACTGTAGGCATACTATCGAAGATACGGTACTATGTTCCACAGTCAGCCCTCCTGGCCCTATATCACTCTCTTATTTACCCCTATCTCACCTATGGAATTTGTGCATGGGGCTCAACAACAATTAACCATCTCAGACCACTAATTACCCAACAAAAGGCTGCAGTTAGAATGATAACAAATTCTCACTACAGGCAGCACACTCCACCAATATTCAATACACTAAACCTACTCACCATACAAAACATCCATACTTATTACTGCACCTATTACATACATAGAACACTTAACTCTGATATTAACCCTCCCCTCAAACATCTCCTTGCCAACCTCAACAGAACACATGACCATAACACAAGGCACAGATCACTCTTTGATGTTCCTCGTGTTCATCTCACACTATGCAAAAACTCAATGCACATAAAAGGCCCTAAAATCTGGAATTCATTACCTGTAAATATAAAAGAAACACTACCTGTTTATAAATTCAAGTCTCTACTCAAAGATCACTTACTCACCCAAAACCAAATAAATACTGAATAACTGAACCTTATAAATTGTATATCTTAAATGTTTCTCACAATTATATCACATAAATGTTAAACCTAAAACCGAATCTAACTTTATTATTTTTTAAATACACTACCTAACAGAATCCTTCATATGACCTGTCTTTGTAATACTCACTTGTGCTTTATAGTAATCTGTTTACATTAATGTTTTATCACTGACTTCATCTTTGCTTAGTTAATCTTAAGTTAATTTTAAGCCAGCCCGTAATGCTATGCATTGTATAAGTGGCTTTGGCATACTGCTCTTATCTGTATTTTTTTGTACCTCTGTATGTGTGCACAAATTTATAATAAATAAATAAATAAATAAATAAATAAATAAAGTACAAAGGTTTGCTACAAGGCTAGTCCCAGAGCTCAGGGGAATGTCGTACGAGGAAAGGTTGAGGGAAATCGGACTGACGACACTGGCGGACAGAAGGGTCAGGGGAGACATGGTAACGACATACAAGAAACTGCGGGGAATAGACAAGGTGGACAGAGATAGGATGTTCCAGAGAGGGGACACAGAAACAAGGGGTCACAACTGGAAGGTGAAGACTCAGACAAGTCTTAGGGACGTTAGGGAGCATTTCTTCAGTCATAGAGTCGTCAGGAAGTGGAATAGGCTAGGAAGTGAAGTAGTGGAGGCAGGAACCATACATAGTTTTAAGAAGAGGTATGACAAAGCTCAGGAAGCAAAGAGGGAGAGGACCTAGTAGCGATCAATGAAGAGGCAGGGCCAGGAGCTGAGTCTCGACCCCTGCAACCAAAATTAGGTGAGTACAATTAGGTGAGTACACACACACACTACACACGCACTACACACACACTACACACACACACACACACACACACACACACACACATACACACACACACACACACACACACATACACACACACACACACACACACACACACACACACACACACGCACTACATACGCTGCTAACACATTCTTCACACACACGCTACACACATCCCACACACACACACACACACACACACACACACACACACACACACACACACACACACACACACACACACATGGAGAGCACACATGGGAGGAGCAAAGTTACTAGTTATGGGTGATTTCAATCACAAGGAGATTGACTGGGAAAACCTGGAGCCCCATGGGGGTCCCGAAACATGGAGAGCCAAGATGATGGATGTGGTACTGGAAAACCTCATGCATCAACATGTTAGAGACACTACCAGAGAGAGAGGAGAGGATGAACCAGCAAGACTGGACCTTGTATTCACCATGAGTAGTTCGGACATCGAGGGTATCATGTATGAAAGGCCTCTGGGAGCTAGTGATCATGTGGTTCTGTGCTTCGACTACATAGTTGAGCTCCAAGTGGAGAGAGTAGCAGGAATAGGCTGGGAAAAACCAAACTACAAAAGGGGGAATTACTCAGGCATGAGGAACTTCCTTCAAGACATTCAGTGGGAGAGGGAACTGACAGGAAAACCAGTACAAGAAATGATGGACTATGTAGCAACAAAATGCAAGGAGGCAGAGGAGAGGTTTGTTCCCAAGGGAAACAGAAATAATGGTAAGAACAGAACGAGTCCTTGGTTCACCCAAAGGTGTAGGGAGGCAAAAACTAGGTGTACTAGAGAATGGAAAAGGTACAGAAGACAGAGAACTCAGGAAACTAAAGAGATTAGCTGAAGAGCCAGGAACGAATATGCACAGATAAGAAGGGAGGCTCAGAGACAATATGAAAATGACATAGCATCAAAAGTAAAGACTGACCCGAAGCTGTTGTACAGCCACATCAGGAGGAAAACAACAGTCAAGGACCAGGTAATCAGACTGAGGAAGGGTGATGGGAAATTCACAAGAAACGACCAAGAGGTATGTCAGGAGCTCAACACAAGATTTAAAGAGGTATTTACAGTGGAACCCAGTAGGACTCCAGGAAATCAGAACAGGGGGGCACACCCGCAAGTGCTGGATGAGGTACATATAACCAAGGAGGAGGTGAAGAAGCTGCTATGCGAACTTGACACCTCAAAGGCGGTGGGACCAGACAACATCTCTCCATGGGTCCTTAAAGAGGGAGCAGAGACATTGTGTGAGCCATTAATAAAGATCTTCAACACATCACTTGAAACTGGGCAACTCCCTGAGGTATGGAAAATGGCAAATGTAGTTCCAATTTTTAAAAAGGGAGACAGACATGAGGCACTAAACTACAGACCTGTATCACTAACGTGTATAGAATGCAAGGTCATGGAGAAGATCATCAGGAGGAGAGTGGTGGGGCACCTGGAAAGAAACAAGTGTATAATTGACAACCAGCACGGTTTCAGGGAAGGAAAATCCTGTGTCACAAACCTACTAGAGTTTTATGACAAGGTGACAGAAGTAAGACAAGAGAGAGAGGGGTGGATCGACTGCATATTTTTGGACTGCAAGAAGGCCTTCGACACAGTTCCTCACAAGAGGTTACTGCGAAAGCTAGAGGATCAGGCACACATAACAGGAAAGGCACTGCAATGGATCAGAGAATACCTGTCAGGGAGGCAACAACGAGTCATGGTACGCGACGAGGTGTCAGAGTGGGCGCCTGTGACAAGCGGGGTTCCACAGGGGTCAGTCCTAGGACCTGTGCTGTTCTTGGTATATGTGACGACATAACTGAAGGGATAGACTCAGAAGTGTCCTTGTTTGCAGATGATGCGAAGTTAATGAGAAGAATCAAATCGGATGAGGATCAGGCAGGACTACAAAGAGACCTGGACAGGCTACAAGCCTGGTCCAGCAACTGGCTCCTTGAATTTAACCCTGCCAAATGCAAAGTCATGAAGATTGGGGAAGGGCAAAGAAGACCGCAGACACAATATAGTTTAGATGGCCAAAGACTGCAAACCTCACTCAAGGAAAAAGACCTGGGGGTGAGTATAACACCGAGCATATCTCCTGAGGCGCACATCAATCAGATAACTGCTGCAGCATACGGGTGCCTGGCAAACCTACGGATAGCGTTCCGATACCTCAGTAAGGATTCGTTCAAGACTCTGTATACCATTTACGTCAGGCCCATACTGGAGTATGCAGCACCAGTTTGGAATCCACACCTAGTCAAGCACGTCAAGAAATTAGAGAAAGTGCAAAGGTTTGCAACAAGACTAGTCCCAGAGCTACGGGGATTGTCCTACGAAGAAAGGTTGAGGGAAACCGGCCTGACGACACTGGAGGACAGGAGGGTCAGGGGAGACATGATAACGACATATAAAATACTGCGCGGAATTGACAAGGTGGACAAAGACGGGATGTTCCAGAGAAGGGACACAGAAACAAGAGGTCACAATTGGAAGTTGAAGACTCAGATGAATCAAAGGGATGTTAGGAAGTATTTCTTCAGTCATAGAGTAGTCAGGTCGTGGAATAGCATAAAAAGTGACGTAGTGGAGGCGGGAACCATACATAGTTTTAAGGCGAGGTATGATAAAGCTCATGGGGCAGGGAGAGAGAGGACCTAGTAGCAATCAGCGAAGAGGTGGGGCCAGGAGCTATTACTCGACCCTTGCAACCACAAATAGGTGAGTACAAATAGGTGAGTACAAATAGGTGAGTACACACAGATACACACATATTATTTACCCTCAATTCACCCATCTCAATTTAACAAAAAGATACAAATTTCACGTATAACCCAGAATTTTTTCCTCTTTCGATACGAATTTTTTTTTCTCAAATGATTATTGACACTAATACACAATTTCACTCTTAACCCTGAATAACCCCAAAATTCCTCAATTTCAGTAAATGCAACAAATAAGTTATCTGGTAAGAACCTCCAACAACACCTACAAGGCAGTTATCTGGTAAGAACCTCCAACAACACCTACAAGGCAGTTATCTGGTAAGAACCTCCAACAACACCTACAAGGCAGTTATCTGGTAAGATACTCCAACAACACCTACAAGGCAGTTATCCGGTAAGAACCTCCAACAACACCTACAAGGCAGTTATCCGGTAAGAACCTCCAACAACACCTACAAGGCAGTTATCTGGTAAGAACCTCCAACAACAAATACAAGGCAGTTATCTGGTAAGAACCTCCAACAACACCTACAAGGCAGTTATCCGGTAAGAACCTCCAACAACACCTACAAGGCAGTTATCTGGTAAGAACCTCCAACAACACCTACAAGGCAGTTATCCGGTAAGAACCTCTAACAACACCTACAAGGCAGTTATCTGGTAAGAACCTCCAACAACACCTACAAGGCAGTTATCTGGTAAGAACCTCCAACAACACCTACAAGGCAGTTATCCGGTAAGAACCTCCAACAACACCTACAAGGCAGTTATCTGGTAAGAACCTCCAACAACACCTACAAGGCAGTTATCCGGTAAGAACCTCCAACAACACCTACAAGGCAGTTATCTAGTAAGAACCTCCAACAACACCTACAAGGCAGTTATCCGGTAAGAACCTCCAACAACACCTACAAGGCAGTTATCTGGTAAGAACCTCCAACAACACCTACAAGGCAGTTATCTGGTAAGAACCTCCAACAACACCTACAAGGCAGTTATCTGGTAAGAACCTCCAACAACACCTACAAGGCAGTTATCCGGTAAGAACCTCCAACAACACCTACAAGGCAGTTATCCGGTAAGAACCTCCAACAACACCTACAAGGCAGTTATCTGGTAAGAACCTCCAACAACACCTACAAGGCAGTTATCCGGTAAGAACCTCCAACAACACCTACAAGGCAGTTATCCGGTAAGAACCTCCAACAACACCTACAAGGCAGTTATCCGGTAAGAACCTCCAACAACACCTACAAGGCAGTTATCCGGTAAGAACCTCCAACAACACCTACAAGGCAGTTATCTGGTAAGAACCTCCAACAACACCTACAAGGCAGTTATCTGGTAAGAACCTCCAACAACACCTACAAGGCAGTTATCCGGTAAGAACCTCCAACAACACCTACAAGGCAGTTATCTGGTAAGAACCTCCAACAACACCTACAAGGCAGTTATCCGGTAAGAACCTCCAACAACACCTACAAGGCAGTTATCTGGTAAGAACCTCCAACAACACCTACAAGGCAGTTATCCGGTAAGAACCTCCAACAACACCTACAAGGCAGTTATCTGGTAAGAACCTCCAACAACACCTACAAGGCAGTTATCCGGTAAGAACCTCCAACAACACCTACAAGGCAGTTATCTGGTAAGAACCTCCAACAACACCTACAAGGCAGTTATCCGGTAAGAACCTCCAACAACACCTACAAGGCAGTTATCTGGTAAGAACCTCCAACAACACCTACAAGGCAGTTATCCGGTAAGAACCTCCAACAACACCTACAAGGCAGTTATCTGGTAAGAACCTCCAACAACACCTACAAGGCAGTTATCCGGTAAGAACCTCCAACAACACCTACAAGGCAGTTATCCGGTAAGAACCTCCAACAACACCTACAAGGCAGTTATCTGGTAAGAACCTCCAACAACACTTACAAGGCAGTTATCTGGTAAGAACCTCCAACAACACCTACAAGGCAGTTATCCGGTAAGAACCTCCAACAACACCTACAAGGCAGTTATCTGGTAAGAACCTCCAACAACACCTACAAGGCAGTTATCTGGTAAGAACCTCCAACAACACCTACAAGGCAGTTATCCGGTAAGAACCTCCAACAACACCTACAAGGCAGTTATCTGGTAAGAACCTCCAACAACACCTACAAGGCAGTTATCTGGTAAGAACCTCCAACAACACCTACAAGGCAGTTATCTGGTAAGAACCTCCAACAACACCTACAAGGCAGTTATCTGGTAAGAACCTCCAACAACACCTACAAGGCAGTTATCTGGTAAGAACCTCCAACAACACCTACAAGGCAGTTATCTGGTAAGAACCTCCAACAACACCTACAAGGCAGTTATCTGGTAAGAACCTCCAACAACACCTACAAGGCAGTTATCCGGTAAGAACCTCCAACAACACCTACAACGCAGTTATCTGGTAAGAACCTCCAACAACACCTACAAGGCAGTTATCTGGTAAGAACCTCCAACAACACCTACAAGGCAGTTATCTGGTAAGAACCCCCAACAACACCTACAAGGCAGTTATCTGGTAAGAACCTCCAACAACACCTACAAGGCAGTTATCTGGTAAGAACCTCCAACAACACCTACAAGGCAGTTATCTGGTAAGAACCTCCAACAACACCTACAAGGCAGTTATCCGGTAAGAACCTCCAACAACACCTACAAGGGAGTTATCTGGTAAGAACCTCCAACAACACCTACAAGGCAGTTATCTGGTAAGAACCTCCAACAACACCTACAAGGCAGTTATCCGGTAAGAACCTCCAACAACACCTACAAGGCAGTTATCTGGTAAGAACCTCCAACAACACCTACAAGGCAGTTATCTGGTAAGAACCTCCAACAACACCTACAAGGCAGTTATCTGGTAAGAACCTCCAACAACACCTAGAAGGCAGTTATCTGGTAAGAACCTCCAACAACACCTACAAGGCAGTTATCTGGTAAGAACCTCCAACAACACCTACAAGGCAGTTATCCGGTAAGAACCTCCAACAACACCTACAAGGCAGTTATCTGGTAAGAACCTCCAACAACACCTACAAGGCAGTTATCCGGTAAGAACCTCCAACAACACCTACAAGGCAGTTATCTGGTAAGAACCTCCAACAACACCTACAAGGCAGTTATCCGGTAAGAACCTCCAACAACACCTACAAGGCAGTTATCTGGTAAGAACCTCCAACAACACCTACAAGGCAGTTGTCCGGTAAGAACCTCCAACAACACCTACAAGGCAGTTATCTGGTAAGAACCTCCAACAACACCTACAAGGCAGTTATCCGGTAAGAACCTCCAACAACACCTACAAGGCAGTTATCTGGTAAGAACCTCCAACATCTACAAGGCAGTTATCTGGTAAGAACCTCCAACAACACCTACAAGGCACTTGGCAAAAGTTCTACATATTACGAATTATGATTTCGTTAATACAACAAAATCTTTCACTCGTCTCAATTTTTATACAATAAAAAGAATGATTTTTTGCACTCACAACCCACATCTCCACAACTATAACATAACATGACCACTATAACATATCATGAACACACTCAGCTAAGACATGATATAATCTCCTTTTAGACTCATTCCATCAAACCACTATACCCGAGATTTATAGTAGGTTTTCGGTGTAACATTAGAACATTTCCAAAATTACATTGGAACACTTCCAAAATAACATTTTGGATATTCCCAAATAACATTTCATATTTATAACTCATCCATACTTACACATTTCATTAACTAAAATTACATCTCGTCCACCAAACTCTTCCCTCATTCTCCAGACGTTACAACATTACTACACAAAAAAAACTCTTACGTTCATGATTTGAAACATTACTAAAAACTAACACACAGACAGCACTCAACTAATTTTGAATGCTCCCAAAACACTCTCATACATTATTTGAAGAACACCCAACCACCACCGAATACTCCCAAAACACCTCTGAACATTTTCAAAAATGCTCTAGCACATCATTTGAACACCTCTAAAACCGTCATCAAACTCCTTTAAATACCCCCAAATACACCACTGAATACTACCAAAACACCACCAAAATCTCCAGAAACTAAGGTCAACATCACCAACTAACACCCATTTTCACACAAATCCCCTCAAATCACTATAACCAAGATGATCACCTCCAACTAAGATATAACATGAGCTCAAAAAACATTAACACAAACCTAACACACAAACACTTACAACAGGATCACCATCAACGGAAAGCATATCATGTACACACAAAAACTAAGACATCCACCAACTAACACTCATGATCACTCAACTCAAAATCGCTTTGATCACTAAAACATCACACATTTTATACACATTCTCTCAAAACGTCATAACCAAGATCACTAAAACTAAGATCAATTACGACAAGATCACTAAAACTATGTATACTTTTACTAAGATCACATAACATTTGTCTTCTCTAACTCACCCACCAAATTACATTCTCATTCACACTTACACATTTCATTAACCGAAATTACATCTCATCCACCAAACTCCTCCCTCATTCTCCAGACTTTACTACATTACCACAAAAAAACTAACTCATACACTTATGACATGAGACATTACCATAACTAACACACAGACTAACTTTGAACCAACTTTGAACACTACCAAATCACTCACATACATCATTTGAAGAACACCAAATCACTATACAATACTCCAAAAAAACATCATTGAACACCTTCAAAACACCCTCTCACATCATTTGAACACCTTCAAAAACACCAACAAACACCTTTGAATATTCCCCATTACATTATTTGATAACCTAAACGCTCTCATACATTTGATCACCTTCAAAGACACCATCAAAGACCTTTGAATAATCCCAGAAATATCGTTTGAATACTCCCAAAACACCATTGAACACTACCAAAACACTCACATACATCGTTTGAAGACCACCATATCACTATTGAATACTCCCAAAACACCATCGAAGACCTCTGAATACTCCCAAAAACACTGATTGAATACTCCCAAAACACGTTTGAATACTACCAAAACACCACAGAATACTGCCAAAAATACCATGATTACTACCAAATCACTGCTGAATACCAACAAAACACCAATGATTACTGTCAAAACATTTTTGAACGCTCCCAGAACATCGGTTGAATACCCCCAAAACACTTACTGAACCACCAAAACACAACTGAATACTGCCAAATCACCACTGAATACTGCCAAAACATCGCTGGAACACTCACCAAATCACTCTCATGCATAATTTGAACACCACCGATTCACTCTCATACATCATATGGACAACACCAAAACGCTCTCATACATCATTTGAATCCCCCCCCCAACACTCTCAAACATCTTAGAATACCCCCAAAGACATCATTTGAATACTACCAAAATAACATTTTGAATGCTCCCAAATAACATTAATCAACTCTATTCCACCCACCAAATTACATTCTCAATCACATTTACACATTTCATTAACTAAAATTGCATCACACCCACTCATTCTCCAGACTCTACAACACACATACACTGATGACTTGAGTTCACAATCACCACTAACTATAGCATATCATGTACCAAAAAAAATCTAGGAACCACTCATTCACACAAAAATCACGATCACCAAGCTCATCAATAATATAATATCCCCCCCTCAGAACCACTAAGATCACTAAAACAAAGTTTTTATACTCATTTCTCCCAAAACACTGAAACTAACAAGCGATCACCAAAAAAAAAAAAAAAAACTAGAATTACAGACACCCAAGCCACATATACCCTAAAATTTGCACATAAAAATGCCAGACACAGTCACATAAGACATATGAACACACACAAACAAAAATATAAATAAACACTATTACACAAAAATTTCACATAATCACTTAAGTCAAATGAAGTTATAAACTTTCAGACATAAGGACTTAAAAAAAAATGACAAGTACACTATACCAAAAAAACAAACTGTCACTTGATCACGAGAAAAAATGACTTACAATCACACAAGTCATATTAAATCATGAACATACGACAAAATTTTTACACAAATTGCATGAGCATTACACCAAGACCACGCCCACGCCCGCGCGGGCGGTAGTTTTCTGTTTTTGGTAAAATGTACATGTCAATTTTTTTTTTTAGTCTTTATGTTTGTGTGAAAGTTTATAGCTTCATTTGTCTTAAGTGATTATGAGAAATTTTTGTGTAATAGTGTTTATTTATATTTTTATTTGTGTGTGTGTGTGTGTGTGTGTGTGTGTGTGTGTGTGTGTGTGTGTGTGTGTGTGTGTGTGTGGCCCGGTGGCCCGGTGGCCTGGTGGATAAAGCTCCCGCTTCACACACAGAGGGCCCGGGTTCGATTCCCGGCGGGTGGAAACATTTCGACACGTTTCCTTACACCTGTTGTCCTGTTCACCTAGCAGCAAATAGGTACCTTGGTGTGGGTCGCATCCTGGGGGACAAGATTAAGGACCCCAATGGAAATAAGTTAGACAGTCCTCGATGACGCACTGACTTTCTGGGTGGCTAACCCTCCGGGGTTAAAAATCCGAACGAAATCTTATCTTATGTGACTGTGTCTAGCAATTTTGTGTGCAAGTTTTAGGGCATATATACTTTTTTATATTTTATTTAAAACTTTATATTACAACATAATATATAAATATATAGAAAACCCTCGTCCCGTATCAAACAGGTATACAAAATAGAATTCATAAGCACAGTACACCATATAAATTGCGCGGCATTCTCACAGTCGCTATATACACTTCGAGCCACCTAGGATGTTCATCATACATAAGTACACACCAGGTAAGAGCTTTATGGCCCAAAATATCATCCTTAAAAATACACCAAAAGACATGCTATAATAAATCATATACCCCCACCTCCTCCACTACAACCGATTCCAAATATTTGGAGTCTATTGTCGACCCTCAACTAACGGCGGCATTAAGTAAAGGCAATTTCGTCTAACGATGCTTTTTACCGTCGAAAAAATGCCTTAACCAACGGCAAAAAACTTACCAACCACGTTTGTCCGGAACGTGTCGATGTGCCTGGAGCGTGGCCTGAACAGGCCCAGCCATTCAGTGTGACATTGTTTACAAGCTGTTGCGGTCGGTTTCCACTATTTCTAGTGCTTGCAACCACTAAATAAGCCACCATCGGTCCCAAGAAAGCTTCTAGTGCCAAGCCTGTGTTAAAATGGGTGAGAATTACGGTGGAAATGAAGAAGGAGATCACTGAAGAGAGTGGAGTGCGTATGGCTGAGTTGGAAAGGCAATACAACAAATCACATTCAACCATCAGTACTATTTTGGCGAACAGGCAGTCAGTCAAGGAAGCTGTTGCTGCGAAAAGTTCAAGGGGACAAAAAGATACAAAACATCTAGACCATGGGAAAACCTGGGTAGCCATAGCCACTCAAGAGGGAGAGGCTTTTTAGTGTCAGGAAGGAAAACGCTGGCAGGGAATGGCAGAAATCGTACACCAAATCCAGTTATTTCTGGAGTGGAACCACAGTCGATGGCCTTCACTCCAAACCAACAGATACAGATATTAGTACCACCAATACCACCAATCCGACGACATTCTTCTTTGCAAATATACAGGGTCTAAAGCCAGCAACGGACAACAAAATACCCTTCATCCGTGGAATGCTTGCAGAGGCAAATGCAATGTTCATTGCTTTCACAGAGACCCCACATAAAGGATCACTTGGACAACGAAATATGGATCCCAGGTTACAACCTATACAGATGTGACAGAGTGAACAGGCAAAAGAGATAGGGGGGTTGGCCTGTATATCGCAGAGCCACTTATTTGCACAGAACTGCTTAATGCTTAAAATGATGTAGTTGAAGTTTTAGCAGTGAAGATCGAGAACCAAAATCTAGTCATTGCGGTAGTCTACAAGCCTTCGGATGCAATGTCCCAACAATTCCAGGAACAGTGTTGAAAATTGACCACTGTCTGGAAAATCTTCCAGCTCCTGCCCCCAACATCTTGCTCCTAGGGGATTTCAACTTCAGGCACCTAAAACGAAATGTCACCATATCAAAAACAATATTCTCGGATCACAACATAATCGAGGTTCAGACATTTATGCGCGGAGACTCACACCGACAAAATGGGATCAGTCACTAGGGAGCCTTCACCAAATTCAGCTTCAATAACAAGAACATAAAGTGGGACCAAGTAAACCAAGTCCTAAACGATATAAGCTGGGAAGATAGACTAAGCAACACAGACCCCAACTTATGACTAGAATAGATTAACTCGGTGGCACTCGATGTATGCTCAAGGCATATTCCTTTAAGAAAAAGGAGGAGTAGATGTAAAATAGAAAGAGACAGGCGCTCCCTTTACAGGCGACGGAAAAGAATAACAGAGCGGCTAAAAGAAGCCAATATATCTGCAATGCGTAGGGAGACACTGGTCAGAGAAATAGCAAACATCGAACTAAAGCTACAGGAATCTTATAGGAGTCAGGAATCGCGGGAAGGACTAAAAGCCATAAATGAAATCGAAAGAAACCCTAAGTATTTATTTTCTTATGCCAAGTCAAAGTCGAGAACAACATCCACTTAAACAAGATGGGTCCTACACAGATGACAGCAAAGAAATGAGTGAGCTACTCAAGTCCCAGTAAGACTCAGTTATTAACAAGCCGCAAACCAGACTGAGAGTCGAAGATCTAAATGATTTTTTTATGAGAGAGCCACAGCATTTGGTAAACACAAGCCTATCTGATGTTATCCTGACGCCAAGTGACTTCTAACAGGCGATAAATGACATGCCCATGCACTCTGCCCCAGGGCCAGACTCATAGAACTCCATGTTCATCAAGAATTGCAAGAAGCCCCTATCACATGCTTTTAACATCCTTTGGAGGGGGAGCATGGACACTGGGGTCGTCCCACAGTTACTAAAAACAACAGACATAGCCCCACTCCACAAAGGGGGAAGTAAAGCAATAGCAAAGAACCACAGACCGATAGCGCTATCATCCTATACCATAAAAATCATTGAAAGGGTCCTAAGAAGCAAGATCGCCACCAATCTAGATACCCATCAATTATAAAACCCAGGGCAACATGGGTTTAGAACAGGTCGCTCCTGTCTGTCTCAACTATTGGATCACTACGACAAGGTCCTAGATGCACTAAAAGGCAAAAAGAATGCAGATGTAATATACACAGACATTGCAAAAACCATCGACAAGTGTGTCCATGGCGTAATAGCGCACAAAATGCGTGCTGAAGGAAAAACAGGAAAAGTTGGTAGATGGATTTATAATTTCCTCACTAACAGAACACAAAGAGTAGTAGTCAACAGAGTAAAGTCTGAGGCGGCTAGGGTGAAAAACTCTGTTCCACAAAGCACAGTTCTCGCTTCCATCTTGTTTCTCCCCTCATATCTGACATAGACAAGGATGTCAGCCACAGCACCGTGTCTTCCTTTGCAGATGACACCCACATCTGCATGACAGTGTCTTCCATTTCAGACACTGCAAGGCTCCAGGCGGACATCAACCAAATCTTTCAATGGGCTGCAGAAAACAATATGAAGTTCAACGGTGAGAAATTTCAATAACTCCGACATGGTAAACATGAGGAAATTAAAACTTCATCAGAGTACAAAGCAAATTCTGGTCACAAAATAGAGTGAAAAACCATCGTCAAAGACCTGGGAGTGATCATGTCGGAGGATCTCACCTTCAAGGACCATAACATTGCATCATTCGCATCGGCTAGAAAAATAACAGGATGGATAATGAGAACCTTCAAAACTAGGGATGCCAAGCCCATGATGACACTCTTCAGGTCACTTATTCTATCTAGGCTAGAATATTGCTGCACACTAACAGCACCTTTCAAGGCAGGTGAAATTGGTGACCTAAAAAATGTACAGTGAACGTTCACGGCGCGCATAACTGAGATAAAACACCTTAATTACTGGGAGCACTTGAAGTTCCTGAACCTGTATTCCCTGGAACGCAGGCGGGAGAGATACATGATTATATACACCTGAAAATCCTAGAGAGGACTAATACCAAACTTGCACACGAAAATCACTCTCTACGAAAGCAAAAGACTCGGCAGACAAAACATCGTACCCCTGGAATGCTGAGGCTCTTCCTAACTGCCCTTGCTGCTGCCAGAGAGCGTATGACAGAGCTGCGGCAAACCGACTGGGAAAAATTTGTCAACGGTCTTAATGCTCACACCCCACTTAGCCGGGCATGGAGGGACATAAATAGAATTAAGGGTAACCGAACTGGGCAGATCGCGCACCCTCATCCCTTGCATAGGGCGAATGAGTTAGTCAGTGCTTGGGCTGCTACATCTTACCACACAGGCAAAATTAAATGACAAATATGATGCAAGGGAGAGACTTGTTTGCTTTATGCTCAGCAAGGCAGATGATTGCAACATTCCTTTCACTAATTATGAACTTGATGCAGCGCTAACTAAGGGCAACTCCACGTCGCCTGGTGAGGATGGTATTACTTACAACATACTCAGATTGCTGTGTCGAGTACCAGGTAATCCATTACTTGAATTATATAACATGAGCTATGTAACTGGGGAGCTCCCTCAATCTTGGACCAACAGCCTCATCATTCCAATTCCTAAGCCCAATCAACAAAATGCATTTCGCCCAATATCTCTTACTAGCTGCTTGTGTAAAACATTTGAGAGAATGATTCTTAATCGTCTCATGTACAGAATCAAACAATTTTTGTCTCCCCGGTTACATGGTTTCATGCATGGAAGGAGCGTGCATCATTGCATAGCCACCTTTCTCACCCTGCACACTGACAGCTCCTACACTACCTTCCTTGACCTTAAATCCGCTTTCGATGTAGCCAACCGACATGTAATAATTAGTGAACTTGCCAGAATGGATGTTGGAGGATGGCTTCTCCGCTGGATTAAAGGCTACCTGTCCAACAGAAAATCGTCTGTGTTGTTCCAGGGACATAGAAGTGTAACTAAAGACTTTGAATTAGGAACCCCACAGGGAGGTGTGCTCAGTCCCACACTGTTCAATATTCTAATTAATGCATTACTTAATGCTATGCCTAGTCAGCCCCATAATTATGTGATTAGTTTTGCTGATGATATAATGATTCACACCACCGGATTCTCCAACACCCAAAACATTCTTAATCATGAACTAGCCTCGTGTCAGGACCTGGGGTTGATAATCTCTACTGATAAAACAAAGATACTCAATAGGCGTCCTCCTCGACAGAGAGGCACAGTTCGTCAGATCCAATTGCATGATGGGTCTCTTCTAGAATATGTAAGCAGATACAGGTATCTAGGCTTTGAGGTTCCACTACTTGGACCTGTTGTAACAAGACTTTGTCGCCAATACAAAGAACGACTTAGAGTTGTGGCAGGGCTTCACCCCAGGTATGGTGCTAATGTTAAAATTGTGAAAATGATGTATCTTGCTTATATTAGATCATTGGTTGATTATGCTGCGCCACTACTTGCTCTTGTGTCTGACTGGAAGCTTGGAGGGCTGGAAAAACTGCAGAACGAAGCAATGAGGATCATCCTAGGATGCCCTCGTACTGCCAAAATTTTAAATATGCAAAAAGAACTTGATATTCCAAGCATCAGAGATCGTGTTACTGAAAGAAATATCCTAATTGGGGTTAATATGCTCAGGCAAGCTCATTCAAACCCCTGCACAGAAGCCCTCCAAACTTTCCTCAGCACTGGTGAACACTCCTCCAGATGGATCGAAAAGACTGGAACCGACCTCCGCATGAATCAGATACATGATCTATGTCAAGTAAGGCAACAGCGGCACTTCTCCGCTCCATGGAATATTACCCCATTCCAAACTACCATTCCTCCATTTCCCCCCAAACTACTTCTTAAATCACAACCAAAACTTCGCCTTGAAGCCAAACATGAGGCCTTAAGCTGTACTGATAACTTAGTCACACAGCACACACTCTCGCAAATTATTTACGTTGATGGTTCTGTTCACCAATCCACTGGTGCAGCTGGTAGTGCTGCTGTTGTCGTACAGAGTGATGGCTCTCTTAAAGAAATTGGAGCACGCATCAATAATTGGGCCTCTACCCTTCAAACAGAACTGTTTGCCATACTCCTTGCACTGAAATGCATCTATGTATCAAAGATTGACAGTTTAATTGTAACTGATTCTCTGTCATCCATAAATGCTTATTATCACACCGGCCGATTCCCACCAAGGCAGGGTGGCCCGAAAAAGAAAAACTTTCACCATCATTCACTCCATCACTGTCTTGCCAGAAGGGTGCTTTACACTACAGTTTTTAAACTGCAACATTAACACCCCTCCTTCAGAGTGCAGGCACTGTACTTCCCATCTCCAGGACTCAAGTCCGGCCTGCCGGTTTCCCTGAATCCCTTCATAAATCTTACTTTGCTCACACTCCAACAGCACGTCAAGTATTAAAAACCATTTGTCTCCATTCACTCCTATCAAACACGCTCACGCATGCCTGCTGGAAGTCCAAGCCCCTCGCACACAAAACCTCCTTTACCCCCTCCCTCCAACCCTTCCTAGGCCGACCCCTACCCCGCCTTCCTTCCACTACAGACTGATACACTCTTGAAGTCATTCTGTTTCGCTCCATTCTCTCTACATGTCCGAACCACCTCAACAACCCTTCCTCAGCCCTCTGGACAACAGTTTTGGTAATCCCGCACCTCCTCCTAACTTCCAAACTACGAATTCTCTGCATTATATTCACACCACACATTGCCCTCAGACATGACATCTCCACTGCCTCCAGCCTTCTCCTCGCTGCAACATTCATCACCCACGCTTCACACCCATATAAGAGCGTTGGTAAAACTATACTCTCATACATTCCCCTCTTTGCCTCCAAGGACAAAGTTCTTTGTCTCCACAGACTCCTAAGTGCACCACTCACTCTTTTTCCCTCATCAATTCTATGATTCACCTCATCTTTCATAGACCCATCCGCTGACACGTCCACTCCCAAATATCTGAATACGTTCACCTCCTCCATACTCTCTCCCTCCAATCTGATATTCAATCTTTCATCACCTAATCTTTTTGTTATCCTCATAACCTTACTCTTTCCTGTATTCACCTTTAATTTTCTTCTTTTGCACACCCTACCAAATTCATCCACCAATCTCTGCAACTTCTCTTCAGAATCTCCCAAGAGCACAGTGTCATCGGCAAAGAGCAGCTGTGACAACTCCCACTTTGTGTGTGATTCTTTATCTTTTAACTCCACGCCTCTTGCCAAGACCCTCGCATTTACTTCTCTTACAACCCCATCTATAAATATATTAAACAACCACGGTGACATCACACATCCTTGTCTAAGGCCTACTTTTACTGGGAAAAAAATTTCCCTCTTTCCTACATACTCTAACTTGAGCCTCACTATCCTCGTAAAAACTCTTCACTGCTTTCAGTAACCTACCTCCTACACCATACACTTGCAACATCTGCCACATTGCCCCCCTATCCACCCTGTCATACGCCTTTTCCAAATCCATAAATGCCACAAAGACCTCTTTAGCCTTATCTAAATACTGTTCACTTATATGTTTCACTGTAAACACCTGGTCCACACACCCCCTACCTTTCCTAAAGCCTCCTTGTTCATCTGCTATCCTATTCTCCGTCTTACTCTTAATTCTTTCAATTATAACTCTACCATACACTTTACCAGGTACACTCAACAGACTTATCCCCCTATAATTTTTGCACTCTCTTTTATCCCCTTTGCCTTTATACAAAGGAACTATGCATGCTCTCTGCCAATCCCTAGGTACCTTACCCTCTTCCATACATTTATTAAATAATTGCACCAACCACTCCAAAACTATATCCCCACCTGCTTTTAACATTTCTATCTTTATCCCATCAATCCCGGCTGCCTTACCCCCTTTCATTTTACCTACTGCCTCACGAACTTCCCCCACACTCACAACTGGCTCTTCCTCACTCCTACAAGATGTTATTCCTCCTTGCCCTATACACGAAATCACAGCTTCCCTATCTTCATCAACATTTAACAATTCCTCAAAATATTCCTTCCATCTTCCCAATACCTCTACCTCTCCATTTAATAACTCTCCTCTCCTATTTTTAACTGACAAATCCATTTGTTCTCTAGGCTTTCTTAACTTGTTAATCTCACTCCAAAACTTTTTCTTATTTTCAACAAAATTTGTTGATAACATCTCACCCACTCTCTCATTTGCTCTCTTTTTACATTGCTTCACCACTCTCTTAACTTCTCTCTTTTTCTCCATATACTCTTCCCTCCTTGCATCACTTCTACTTTGTAAAAACTTCTCATATGCTAACTTTTTCTCCCTTACTACTCTCTTTACATCATCATTCCACCAATCGCTCCTCTTCCCTCCTGCACCCACTTTCCTGTAACCACAAACTTCTGCTGAACACTCTAACACTACATTTTTAAACCTACCCCATACCTCTTCGACCCCATTGCCTATGCTCTCATTAGCCCATCTATCCTCCAATAGCTGTTTATATCTTACCCTAACTGCCTCCTCTTTTAGTTTATAAACCTTCACCTCTCTCTTCCCTGATGCTTCTATTCTCCTTGTATCCCATCTACCTTTTACTCTCAGTGTAGCTACAACTAGAAAGTGATCTGATATATCTGTGGCCCCTCTATAAACATGTACATCCTGAAGTCTACTCAACAGTCTTTTATCTACCAATACATAATCCAACAAACTACTGTCATTTCGCCCTACATCATATCGTGTATACTTATTTATCCTCTTTTTCTTAAAATATGTATTACCTATAACTAAACCCCTTTCTATACAAAGTTCAATCAAAGGGCTCCCATTATCATTTACACCTGGCACCCCAAACTCATTAAGCATAAATTGTGGCATGCTTGTGTCAGAAGCCAGACACAGGTATGGTAGGATTGTGGACAGTGGAGTCAGAGTGCACATGCTGTGGATTCCATCTCACATTGGTCTTCAGATGCATGATAGAACTGATAAATTGGCTAAGCTGTATGCTTTCAAAGAGGGAGTAGATTACAATCTTGGCTTGTCAGGTAGTAGTTTGAGAACAATAATACGAAAAGAACTTCAGCTGAATTTTATGGACTTAAGGCTCAGGGAGATTGACACCAGTGAGTCCATCTATCATCATTCTATCATGCAGGAGGAGCCACATGTCTATGGTGCATCCAACAAAATAAGCAGACTCTTGGATGTCACTACCGCCCGGCTCCGGCTGGGTTACAAGTATCTTTGGCAGGTTAAATCACCACCACCAGATGTAGACCAAACGAAATGTAAACTTTGCCAGATGGACTATTGTCACACCCTGCGTCATTATGTACTGGAGTGCGATAAAATTAATGAATTTAGAAACAACTCACTCAGAAGTGTTCAAGAAATGGCTAAATATTTTATCCACAGTGGTATATTACAGACCATTCTGGAGAAATACCCTGACTTTGCTAGCTGTAAATAAAGCATTACCACATATGTGCATGTGTGTGTGTGTGTGTGTGTGTGTGTGTGTGTGTGTGTGTGTGTGTGTGTGTGTGTGTGTGTGTGTGTGTGTGAGTGTGTGTGTTGTGTGTATGTGTATGAGTGTGTGAATGTGTGTGTGTGTGTGTGTGTGTGTGTGTGTGTGTGTGTGTGTGTGTGTGTGTGTGTGTGTGTGTGTGAGTATGAGTGTGTGTGTGTGTATGAGTGTGTGTGTGTGTGTGTGTGTGTGTGTATGAGTGTGTGTGAGTGTGTGTATGAGTTTGTGTATGTGTGTGTGTGTGTGTGTGTGTGTGTGTGTGTGTGTGTGTGTGTGTGTGTGTGTGTGTGTGTGTGTGTGTGTGTGTGATTATGTGTGTGTGTGTATGAATTTGTATGTGTGTGTGTGTGTGTGAGAGAGAGAGAGAGACTCAGCAATCAACATTTGCCCCAATAACTCACTACAGTTGTGACCGGGTGTGGAAGTGTGAATTGCTCATTACTCTAAAATTTGTTCATGATTGCAGCCATGTATAAACGTAAGTAACCATTCTTACAGTATTCATTACCTTTGTAACTTGTGAGTTCATTACCTTTGTAACTTGTGAGTTCATTACCTTGTACCTAGTTCAGCCATCAAAACTTTGGAGCCCGGTCCCTGGACCCATTGTGTACCTCTGTAATCTGTAAATACCTTTGTAACTTGTCATGATTGTGACTAGACCTACCTGGAGTTCATTACCTTTGTAAATTGTGAGTTCATTACCTTTGTAAATTGTGAATTCATTACCTCTGTAACTTGCTCAGCTATCAAAACTTTGAGGCCCAGTCCCTGGACCCATTATGTACCTCTGTAATCTTTTGACTACCGCCCACTGGATGGGTATGGGGTGCATAAACATATTAAACTAACTTAAACTAAGACGTTGCAACATCCCCCCAATGAAATGCAGGGGTGTCACTAACACATTAAGTGACAACACAATTTTTGTCAGGGGCCCACTGGCTGTCTTCAAGCAGGCACTGGTGTAGACAGCCTGTACTCTCTACACAGACAGCCTATGCTGTCTGCCAGCTTAGTTCATATTTTGCAGCACTAAGGTGCTGCCCTCTGGGCCTGTTCCAGGTCTGTGGGAAGCTGGTCCCACACTCTCTCACTCACACAGCGGCCTAGCAGCAAGACAGAAGGCCTACCAGCTCTCTCCCTCGTGGGCATGGCCCTACCCGGGCCATGGGCACAACACACAAGCCTGTGTATCCACCACTACATTTGCAAATAAAGTAAGGAAGCCTCCAAAGACGTTTATCATTTATTCCCCACTACCAGCATTACCAAATAATTCTTGTTTCACATTGGTGGAAAGCGGTGGTCGCAGTAGTTGTGTTTGCCCAGAGAGAGGAAGGATGAGGGATGAAGTCATCTTCACTTTATCACCCTATACAAGAAGCATCCGTCTCTCAATGAGTTATCCTGATGTTGTGTCTGCACGATTCAACATCTAGACACAGGTACAAGCATGCTCTAACCGAAATTTACCGAATTCCTTCGAGTATTGTAAGTGGCATCCCAGGGACCCCACGCTACAGCAGCCCACGCTGTTTCTCAAGTCATGTGTTCAGCATCACTTGTATGTTCTGCTGTTGTTGTTCAGCTCAGCACAGGTTTTTCACCAAGCTAGAAGCGAGTTTTGTGGTGATTTCTGCATCCAGTGTGTCTCCCTGTGTTTGTGGGTGGGGGAGGAGGAGGGAGAGGAAATGGCCATTTCCTCACCTCGCCCATGCTCGCCCTACTCACGCTCACCTGTCTACCACCACATACCACTACTCACTCCCTCTGCTGTGTTTTCTGCTGTTTTTCGTGTGAATTCATTGCCAGTGCTGTGTATCTAAGTGCTCGAGGCCACTCGAAGCCACGTGGATCAGCAAGCCACATGGATCTGCAAGTCATGTGGATCACCTAGCCATGTGGATCAGCAAGCCATGTGGATCAGCAAGCCACGTGGATCAGCAAGCCACGTAGATCACTAAGCCATGTAGATCAGCACACCACATGGATCAGCAAGCCATGTGGATCAGCATGCCATGTAGATCACGATGCCACGTGGATCATGTGGAGCGTGAACGATGCCACACAGATCTATGAACCACATGAGTCACCATGCTGCTGACGTCACCCACGATGCTGCCCAACTTCATGACGTTACGATGTCTGCCTAACATCACCTCAAGATGTCTGCTGACATCACAGTGCTGCTGACATCACCTCGCGACGTCACGCCTGACATCACATGATGTCACATCGAGTGTTCTAGTAATTATTTCCATATTGTCGAGAAGATTGAGAGAAGATATATGTCATGTGTTAATTAATTCCTCTCAGTCAGTGTTCTCACATGTTAGTGTATAGCTTAATGTCAATTTTCTGCACAGAAAAGCACCATTTGCTAGTTAAGCCATGTTGTACCACATGTACCACGGGTGTGTGTAAAGTTTTCCGTGTGCCCTGTGTAGTCTGCGGTCAGACCCTTGTGTAGCACCTTGTGTTGTCACCCGGTGTAACTAGCGCATTTGACAGTTGATATCAGTCAGCCTGAGCCCAAGCCCCCTTGTACAGAAAGCTCTTATGCTCATCGCTCGTGATGTTCTGCATCGAGATTTGTTTCACTTCACCTCCAGACCTTCAGAGTGCAGTTATATGCAGAGAAACAAGCCTGGGGATGCTTAGACTAACCTCTGCTATAACTCCAACTGCCGAGAGAATGACACTCATCAAGCCGCAGTTAGCACTGTCAGCAGGCGCTGTGTCAGCCTCGTGTCACAAGCTTCAGTGAGCAGCATGCACGAAGATGTCACTTCGACTGCTAGCTCACTCACTGCAGTCTGGTGTATGATGTTGCGACTCCCAGATGTTTCACCCAGTCGTCTCTGCCACGACTCACGCCACGCTCGCCGGCAGTGACAGCCCAGCGACAGTACCAGCCAAGAAGTGTCCTCCTGAGCCGCTTGCCAGAAGTCCTGCCCAGTTGCAGAGTTTTGTCGATGCCTCACTCAAGGGCACCAGCATGTTGTGCCCCAGGTTGAGTGAAAACCTGCAGCAACTCCTACGATGACTGCTTCACCGTTCTAGAGGAGACCTTAACCTGTTACATCACAGTGCAGCCGCAGCAATGTCTCCTGTGTTGCAGTATCTGTCCAGACACAGGAAGGAGTGCAGTGACGCCCATCGACGCTCACTGCCTATGACCACGATGTTTAGTACACCCCACATGTTTTTTTCTTCCCTCCCAGTAGGAAGTTTCTTTTTCCATTTTCATATGTATATACATGTTTTTATTTTGTGTTCTGTGCCCTGTTCCTACGAGAGACCAAGTTTTTTTTACCACCAGTATTGTCGCGTCCGAGGTAGGTGGCCGAGCGTATGTAGACAGCCTGTACTGTCTACACAGACAGCCTATGCTGTCTGCCAGCTTAGTTAATATTTTGCAGCACTAAGGTGCTGCCTTTTGGGCCTGCTCCAGGTCTGTGGAAAGCTGATCCCACACTCTCTCACTCACACAGCGGCCTAGCAGCAAGACAGAAGGCCTACCAGTTCTCTCCCTCGTGGGCATGGCCCTACCCGGGCCATGGGCACAACACACAAGCCTGTGTACCCACCACTATATTTGCAAATAAAGTAAAGAAGCCTCTGAAGACGTATCATTTCACTCACCCGCTACCAGCCTCACCAAATAAATCTCATTATACTGGACCAGCCGGGCTGTGGTTCGTACGTTGGATTGCATGCAGCCAGCAGTAACAGCCTGGTTGATCAGGCTCTGATCCACCATGAGGCCTGGTCACAGACCGGGCCACAGGGGCGTTGACCCCCAGAACTCTCTCTAGATAAACTCCAGGTAACTGCTGCGAGTCCTGTCTATGTTAGATAATTTTAGCACGCTATTTACATACCCTTTATTAATTCTTGTTTTCCATTTATACACCTCAATCATATCCTCCCTAATTCTACGTCTTTCTAGAGCGTGCAGATTCAGGGCCTCAGTCTATCCTCATCGGGAAGATTTCTTATACATGGGATCAACTTATTCATCCTCCTTTGTACGTTTTCCAGTGAATTTGTATCCATTCTGTAATACGGTGACCAGAACTGTGCAGCATAATCTAAATGAGGCCTAACCTAAGATATATAGAGTTGTAGAACAACCTGAGGACTTCTATTATTTATACTTCTTGCTATGAAGCCAAGGATTCTGTTAGATTTATTGCGAACACTTATGCACTGTTGTCTTGGTTTCAGATTACCGCTAACCAGAACTCCTAAATCCTTTTCGCAATCCGTAATATTAAGATCTACTTTATTTAGTTTATATGTGGCATAGTTATTTTCCTGTCCAATATTTAGAACTTTGCATTTGTCTATGTTAAACTGTATCTGCCACTTCTCCTACCACTGCATCAGTCTATTCAAATAATCCTTGAGTGCTGTAATGTCCTCATTAGAATGAAGTGGACGGCCTAATTTGGTGTCATCAGCAAATTTGCTTATGTCGCTATTTATTCCCCACATCTATGTCGTTTATCTAAATTATGAACAACAAGGGGCCCAACACTGACCTCTGTGGAACACCGCTTGTGATTTCTCCCCATTTATGCAAGCTCTCTGCTGCCTATTTGTCAACCATGCCTCTACCCAGGAAAAAATTTCTCCTCCTATTCCGTGTGCCTTAAGTTTCCTCAATAGTCTCTGATGTGGAACTCTATCGAAAGCCTTACTGAAGTCCATATTCACATTATCATATTTAGTACCGTGATCTACCTCCTCAAATACCTTAGTGAAGAAAGTTAATAAATTCGTAAGACAAGAACGCCCCTTTGTAAAATCATGCTGAGATTCATTAATCAGTTTATGCCTTTCAAGATGGCTACGAATTGCTTTGGCAATTATTGATTCCATAAATTTACCAACTATGGAAGTAAGGCTTATTGGTCTATAGTTCGAAGTTAAGGACTTGTTGCCTGCCTTGTAAATAGGTATTACATTTGCCATTTTCCACTTGTCTGGTACTATTCCAGTTTGCAGTGATATATTAAAAAGATTAGCCAAAGGTATGCTAAGTTCCTCTTTACATTCCTTTAAAACCCTTGCATACAGTTCATCAGGGCCTGGGGATTTGTTAGGTTTTAATTTCTCTATTTGTCTGAGGACCATGTCACTAGTTACCCTAATCGTGCATAATTTATTATCGTCCTGTTCTACATAATTTATTATTTCTGGAATTTCGCTAGTATCTTCCTGAGTAAAAACTGAGTGGAAGAAGGTATTCCTTATCACTGTCATTGATCTGACCTGAGTTATTCTTAAGTTCTCAGAATTATTCTTGGCTGTCGAAAATCTACAAAGGTTCTTAATATGAGGAAGGAGCTTGGTATTTCTAGTATCAGTGATATGAGTGTTGAGATTAACACTGTACTCGGTATTAGAATGTTAAGAAATGAACCAGACACTGTCACAATGAATCTTACTATATATCTAGAAGTAAATACACACAGATCTAAATTGATTGTGAAAACATGCAATAACATTAAGCTTTATAACCTGCATGAACTGAATAACTGATTGTGAAAACATGCAATTACATTAAGTTTTATAACCTGCATGAACTGTATCACTGTAGGCAACATGAGCATTTCACTCCTCCATGGAAGATGTGTTCATTTAATATCACATACCTCCAAGTCCCTCCCAAGAAGCTCATTGCTAGTAATTCCTTCCTTAAATCACTTATTAAAGCAACTGCTCAAGAAGAAATTTTTCGCCTAGCTGGTAGTAATAAGTTATCACAAGTTATATACACTGATGGATCTAAACAGGAGTCTTCTGGAAGGGCTGCATCTGCTCTTGTTGCCACCTCCCTAGTTAATTAAGAACGATAATAAATTTGCTGAACTAGGCATAAGAATTAACAACTGGGCGTCTACACTGCAAACTGAATTGTTTGCAATCCTAATGGCGCTAAAGCTAACTCATGACACTGAGCTGGACAATATTATCACTACTGATTCCATGTCATCACTGAAGGCTCATGACTCATATAATGACTCCAACAACATGCTTATTGGAGAAGCCAGGTATAGATACTCAAAAATCCTGGACAAAGGAATTAATGGATGCTATGGATTCCATCACACATTGGATTACTCCTTCATGATAAACTTGACATATTAGCCAAGAAGAGTAATCAGAAGGAGAATGTAGAATATAACTTTGGTATATCTGTGTCTAGCATTAGGAATAATATTAGGAAAGAAGTAAATAATGAAAATGATTGTTATAAGTTAAAAGCCTGAGTAGATCTATAACCCACTATGATAACATGAACGTAGATAAGTATGTTTATGGAGCAAATTACAATGTGAACAGACTGACTGATGTTGTAGTGGCCAGGCTTAGGCTTGGTTACAAGTACTGACTGATGTTGTAGTGGCCAGGCTTAGGCTTGGTTACAAGTACTGACTGATGCTGTAGTGGCCAGGCTTAGGTGGTTACAAGTACTGACTGATGTTGTAGTGGCCAGGCTTAGGCTTGGTTACAAGTACTTCTGGCAGTTTGGGAGACACACTGATGATATTCAAACTAAATGGAAATTATTTGGTCAAGCATATGGTCACTGTCGTGAACACAATGTGCTTAATTGCCCACTTATCGAGGAATACAGAGATAGACAGTATAATAACCTATGTGACATGTCAAGATATTTTATTAATGAAAATAAGTTACCAGATATACTAAGCAAATTTCCTAAATTTCCATGTAATAGCAAGGTGAACTGTAGATATACATTTAAATGTACATCTGGTAACCCCTTGGGGCCTAGTTCCTAGGCCTTTTGTGTATCCATATGCTCTTGTGCTACCGTCCACAGGATGGATATGGGCTGCACAATAAACTAGCAACTTCGGTGGCAAAATCTAATCTGAGGGAATAGACAATATGGCATCATCGGGACCTCTGTCGACCCTAGGGTGGGACTGGGGAGGTAACTGTGTTTCACTACAGTGGTCTTATCTTTACACCAGCCACATAACACCAGTGCTACAGTGATCTTAACCTGACACCAGCCACATAACACCAGTGTTACAGTGATCTTAACCTGACACCAGCCACATAACACCAGTGTTACAGTGATCTTAACCTGACACCAGCCACATAACACCAGTGCTACAGTGATCTTAACCTGACACCAGCCACATAACACCAGTGCTACAGTGATCTTAACCTGACACCAGCCACATAACACCAGTGCTACAGTGATCTTAACCTGACACCAGCCACATAACACCAGTGCTACAGTGATCTTAACCTGACACCAGCCACATAACACCAGTGCTACAGTGATCTTAACCTGACACCAGCCACATAACACCAGTGTTACAGTGATCTTAACCTGACACCAGCCACATAACACCAGTGTTACAGTGATCTTAACCTGACACCAGCCACATAACACCAGTGTTACAGTGATCTTAACCTGACACCAGCCACATAACACCAGTGCTACAGTGATCTTAACCTGACACCAGCCACATAACACCAGTGTTACAGTGATCTTATCCTGACACCAGCCACATAACACTAGTGCTACAGTGATCTTATCCTGACACCAGCCACATAACACTAGTGCTACAGTGATCTTATCCTGACACCAGCCACATAACACTAGTGCTACAGTGATGTTATCCTGAGATTAGTCACACAATACTAGTGCTACAGTGATCTTATCCTGACACCAGCCACATAACACTAGTGCTACAGTGATCTTATCCTGACACCAGCCACATAACACTAGTGCTACAGTGATCTTATCCTGACACCAGCCACATAACACTAGTGCTACAGTGATCTTATCCTGACACCAGCCACATAACACTAGTGCTACAGTGATGTTATCCTGAGACTAGTCACATAATACTAGTGCTACAGTGATCTTATCCTGACACCAGCCACATAACACTAGTGCTACAGTGATCTTATCCTGACACCAGCCACATAACACTAGTGCTACAGTGATCTTAATCTGACACCAGCCACATAACACAAGTGCTACAGTGATCTTAACCTGACACCAGCCACATAACACTAGTGCTACAGTGATGTTATCCTGACACCAGCCACATAACACTAGTGCTACAGTGATGTTATCCTGACACCAGCCACATAACACTAGTGCTACAGTGATGTTATCCTGACACCAGCCACATAACACTAGTGCTACAGTGATGTTATCCTGACACCAGCCACATAACACTAGTGCTACAGTGATCTTAACATGACACCAGCCACATAACACCAGTGCTACAGTGATGTTATCCTGACACCAGCCACATAACACCAGTGCTACAGTGATGTTATCCTGACACCAGCCACATAACACCAGTGCTACAGTGATCTTAACATGACACCACCCACATAACACCAGTGCTACAGTGATGTTATCCTGACACCAGCCACATAACACCAGTGCTACAGTGATCTTAATCTGACACCAGCCACATAACACCAGTGCTACAGTGATGTTATCCTGACACCAGCCACATAACACCAGTACTACAGTGATCTTAACATGACACCAGCCACATAACACCAGTGCTACAGTGATGTTATCCTGACACCAGCCACATAACACCAGTGCTACAGTGATCTTAAACTGACACCAGCCACATAACACCAGTGCTACAGTGATCTTAACATGACACCAGCCACATAACACCAGTGCTACAGTGATGTTATCCTGACACCAGCCACATAACACCAGTGCTACAGTGATCTTAATCTGACACCAGCCACATAACACTAGTGCTACAGTGATGTTATCCTGACACCAGCCACATAACACCAGTGCTACAGTGATCTTAACATGACACCAGCCACATAACACCAGTGCTACAGTGATGTTATCCTGACACCAGCCACATAACACCAGTGCTACAGTGATGTTATCCTGACACCAGCCACATAACACCAGTGCTACAGTGATGTTATCCTGACACCATAACACCATAGCAATGCTTCAGTGGTCTTAGGAAAATCAAGGTCATGAATGTTTAATTATAGTGACTTTTCAGTACATTTTCTAATACATAAAATCCCACAGGAATTTTAACTTTGCAGTGAATTAGTATTAAAAATAAAGCAGCTGAAATGAAAATATTACAAATATTACTCAATATTTTACTGCAAGAAATTCCCAAATACAAATTTTACTCACCGAAAATTATTAAAATAATAATAATAATAATAATAATAATAATAATAATAATAATAATAATAATAATAATAATAATAATAATAATATATTTATTACAAGTACATGTACAAGGTATTACAGGCCTAGATGACGTCAGTGACATACTACTATATAGAAAGCCGCTTGTTATGACGAGCATTTCGGGCAAATTAGGTCACTTTTGTCCCAGGATGCGACCCACACCAGTCCACTAACACCCATGTACCTATTTTATACTGATGGGTGAACAGGGACGGGGACAGCATGTGTCTTATTGAAACACGTCCCTAATGTTTTTCTGGGTACCGGAAGAGATTCGAACCCCGTAGCTCAGTGTGTGAGGTGAGTGCGCTACCGATCGAGCTATAACCATTCACACTTAAATGTTAAATAAAATTTCACGTAAACAGTTAAATACATATGTAAATTTATTGGAGCTTTTTATCAAGTACTGGTTATGTTTTTTTCCAACTGGTAGCGTCATCCACAGTATAACCCGCATTAAAGGAACAGAACACTGTTATTTGTTATAACCAATTACAATGGTCCATCATGGACCATTGTTACTTGTTGCTTGTTGCCAGTGGTTCATCATGGACCATTGTTACTTGTTGCTTGTTGCCAGTGGTTCATCATGGACCATTGTTACTTGTTGCTTGTTGCCAGTGGTTCATCATGGACCATTGTTACAAGTTGCCAGTGGTCCATCATGGGCCATTGTTACTTGTTGCTTGTTGCCAGTGGTTCATCAGGGACCATTGTTGCAAGTTGCCAGTGGTCCATCATGGACCATTGTTACTTGTTGTTTGTTGCCAGTGG